>NC_069501.1:857845041-857890041 GCF_027579735.1 Bombina bombina | reverse complement strand
CCTTCTCTCTCTCCCCCTCCCCTCTCTCCCCCTCCCCTCTCTCTCCCCCCTCCCCTTCCCCTCTCTCTCCCCCTCCCCTCTCTCTCACTCCCCCTCCCCTCTCTCTCACTCCCCCTCCCCTCTCTCCCTCCCCTCTCTCTCTCCCTCCCCCTCTCCTCTCTCTCTCCCTCCCTTCTCTCTCTCCCCCTCCCCTCTCTCTCTCCCTCCCTTCTCTCTCTCCCCCTCCCCTCTCTCTCCCCCCTCCCCTTCCCCTCTCTCTCCCCCTCCCCTCTCTCTCACTCCCCCTCCCCTCTCTCTCACTCCCCCCTCCCCTCTCTCTCACTCCCCCTCCCCTCTCTCCCTCCCCTCTCTCCCTCCCCTCTCTCTCTCACTCCCCTCTCTCTCACTCCCCCCTCCCCTCTCTCTCACTCCCCCTCCCCTCTCTCCCTCCCCTCTCTCTCTCCCTCCCCCTCTCCTCTCTCTCACTCCCCTCTCTCTCACTCCCCCTCCCCTCTCTCCCTCCCCTCTCTCTCTCCCTCCCCCTCTCCTCTCTCTCACTCCCCTCTCTCTCACTCCCCCTCCCCTCTCTCCCTCCCCTCTCTCTCTCCCTCCCCCTCTCCTCTCTCTCTCCCTCCCTTCTCTCTCTCCCCCTCCCCTCTCTCTCTCCCTCCCCCTCCCCTCTCTCTCTCCCTCCCCCTCCCCTCTCTCTCCCCTCTCTCTCCCCCTCCCCTCTCTCTCACTCCCCCTCCCCTCTCTCTCACTCCCCCTCCCCTCTCTCACTCCCCCTCCCCTCTCTCTCACTCCCCCTCCCCTCTCTCACTCCCCCTCCCCTCTCTCTCACTCCCCCTCCCCTCTCTCTCACTCCCCCTCCCCTCTCTCACTCCCCCTCCCTCTCTCCCCCCCCTCCCCTCTCTCCCCCCCTCCCCTCTCTCCCTCCCCCTCCCTCTCTCTCACCCCTCCCTCTTTCCCTCCCCGTCCCTCTCTCCCTCCCCCTCCCTCTCTCCCCCCTCCCCTCTCTCCCTACCCTCCTCTTTCTCTCCCTCCCCTCCTTTTTCTCTCCCTCCCCCTCTCCTCTCTCTCTCTCCCTCCCTCCCCCCTCTTTCTCTCCCTCCCCCTCTTTCTCTCCCCCTCCCCCCCCTCTCTCTCTCCTCCCTCCCCCTCTCCTCCCTCCCCCCTCTCCTCCCTCTTTCTCTCTCTCTCCTCCCCTCTCTCTCTCCTCCCCCCTTTCTCTCTTCCCCCCTCTCTCTCTTCCCCCCCTCTCTCTCTCTTCCCCATCTCTCTCTTCCCCCCCTCTCTTTTGATCTCCCTCTCCCCTTTCTTTTGCTCTCCCTCCCCCTCTCTTTTGCTGTCTCTCTCCCTCTCTTTTGCTTCCTCTCTTGTGCTCTCTTTATCTCCCCTCTTGATCTCTCTCTCCCCTCTTGATCTCTCTCTCACCTTTCTTATCTTTTCCCTCCCCCTCCCTCCCCTCTCTCCCCCTCCCCTCTCTCCCCCTCCCCTCTCTCTCCCCCTCCCCTCTCTCCCCCTCCCTTCTCTCTCCCCCTCCCCTCTCTCTCCCCCTCCCCTCTCTCTCCCCCTCCCCTCTCTCTCACTCCCCCCCTCCCCTCTCTCACTCCCCCCCTCCCCTCTCTCACTCCCCCCCCTCCCCTCTCTCCCTCTCTCCCCCCTCCCCTCTCTCCCTCTCTCCCCCCTCCCCTCTCTCCCTCCCCCTCCCTCTCTCCCCCCTCCCCTCTCTCCCTCCCCTCATTTTTCTCTCCCTCCCCCTCTCCTCTCTCTCTCTCTCCCTCCCCCCCCCCCTCTTGCTCTCCCTCCCCCTCTTTCTCTCCCCCTCCCCCCCTCTCTCTCTCCTCCCTCCCCCTCTCCTCCCTCCCCCCCTCTCCTCCCTCTTTCTCTCTCTCTCCTCCCCTCTCTCTCTCCTCCCCCCTTTCTCTCTTCTCCCCTCTCTCTCTTCCCCCTCTCTCTCTTCCCCCCTCTCTCTCTTCCCCCTTCTCTCTCTTCCCCCCCTCTCTTTTGATCTCTCTCTCCCCTTTCTTTTGCTCTCCCTCCCCCTCTCTTTTGCTGTCTTTCTCCCTCTCTTTTGCTCCCTCTCTTGTGCTCTCTTTATCTCCCCTCTTGATCTCTCTCTCCCCTCTTGATCTCTCTCTCACCTTTCTTATCTTTTCCCTACCCCCTCTCTCCCCTCTTTTGAACTGTTTTGAGCTCTCAGACTGCACAGCCTTTCACGGCCCACATGGCCCCACCCCCTTCATGATCGGCCACGCCCCTTCACGGCCCTCACGCTCGGCCCCACCCCCTTTATGCTCGGCCACGCCCCCGGCCACGCTCGGTCACGCCAACTTCTGCTCGCACTCCGCACTGCAGAGACTTAGGGACTGTAAGGCCAGGTGTGTTTGTACTGTATCTACTGCGCATGACAGCTGCGGACAAACACACTTGGCCTTTTAAAGTATAGGATATATATATATATATATATATATATATATATATATAAAATTTTAGGTTTTTTTTTTACTTTTCACTCTCCTTTGAAGTCTATGGGGGAATATGTTAACGCGGTCGCAATATTCCAAGTATCAGGTTAGTGCTCATGTGAGCTTTTTACTTTCAACTTGTAATACGCGTGCTACCCGACGCGTACAAAAAGCTTACTTTTAGGGAAGTTGACCCGCGAGCGATAAATAGTGCTCCACTCCCTATACTTTACAAATGATTATGGGGGAGAGAAAAGTAGAATAAAACATAACATACACTACACTAACAAATAGCAAATATGGAGAAATACACAAAAGATAAGTCATCTTATTAAAAATGTCCAGAAACAACCACCAGTTCAAAGTTTTGTGATAAATCCAGTCACTTTAACCAGCTTTCTCATCCATTAGGGCACCAGAATTAAACATACAGCATCCAAGGCCAAACACAAGGCTTATTTTCTTCCCATCCATGATCTGCTATTTCCAGGCATTCAATGATATGTAAAAATATGCATTAAGAAAAAAAGTTTTAAGAGTATTTTTCACAGTGAGTATATAGGAACAAAGAATGACAGATAAATTGCATGTATATATACTTTCTGTTGCTATGCAACACATTTTTACCTTTATTAGGTTTTCAACCCTTGTTTTTTTCTCACATAAAAGGAAAGCGTGTCTGATGCAATACACATGAAAAAACCCACAAGAAGTATTTAGCACTGAATCAGTCAAACACATAATCTGTCACCCACGCTCAACACAGTCCTATAGCAAGCTTAAAGGGACAGTCTTCAGTATAAATAATCAGTCTATTTTATCAGAGCATTTTATTTAACACAAATTGCTTTAATTTACTATGTGCATAAAGGATTAAATGCATAGCCAGAGGCTTGTTTCCAGAATGCCCCAGTGATACTCCACTTGTGGACAAAGCCAGTGACTGGAACATATCTGTATATGTCTGCTTCTGATTGGCTCATCATTTATATTCTTATCTAATGCAGCAGAACAGTGATTTTTCCTTTTTTGTCTTATTATACCAGCAATGTTTGTCTTTGGTTTAAGTTATGTGGGGTGGGAAGCAGCAAATCCGTCTTTCACACAAACTAGTAAAAACAGACACTGATAACGAGTTGCAATTGTATCACAGTGGATATTTATGAAAATCTGTTGCTGTCATCATCTCTATATAAAAGTGAAGCAACACATAGATAGATTATCAGGAGGTGATGAAAAATGCCTCTAGTTATCAAGCTGTCAACCGCAAATACGCTGGAATTCCGCAGCGTATTTGTGGCGAGGCTAATTCGCCATAGTTATAAAAGACTAGAGACCGGCAAAGGTAGAATATAGTGACGTAAGCTACGATCCGCTGGTCTCAGTCCGACACAGATCGATTCTTACGTCACTACAGATGTTCCGAACTCAAGTTCGGCACAATCTGACTACTTTTGCTAGGCCGGAATAGTGCAGAGCGTACCTGGTTTTCAATGGGTGTCTGACAGCAGAGAAAGCTCATGTTCGCTGCTGCCCGATATCCCATTGATTTCTATGGGAGATGTCTGCACCTAACACCCTAACATGTACCCCGAGTCTAAACACCCCTAATCTGCCCCCCTTACACCACCGCCACCTACTTTATACTTATTAACCCCTAAACCGCCGCTCCTAGACCCCGCCACCACTATAATAAACTTATTAACCCCTAAACTGCTGCTCCCGGACCCCGCCGCCACCTACATTATACCTATTAACCCCTAATCTGCCGTCCCCTATACCGCCGCCACCTACATAAAGTTATTAACCCCTATCCTGCGGATCCCGGACCCCGCCGCAACTAAATTAAATGTTTAACCCCTAAACCACCGCTCCCGGACCCTGCCGCAACTAAATTAAATGTTTAACCCCTAAACCGCCGCTCACGGACCCCTCTGTAACTAAATTAAATGTTTAACCCCTAAACCGCCGCTCCCGGACCCCGCCACCACCTATATTAAATTTATTAACCCCTAAACCTAAGTCTAACACTAACACCCCCTAACTTAAATATTATTTAAATAAATCTAAACACATATTACAATTATTAAATAACTAAATCATTCCTATTTAAAACTAAATACTTACCTGTAAAATAAACCCTAAAATAGCTACAATATAACTAATAATTATATTGTAGCTATTTTAGGATTTATTGTAATTTTACAGGCAAGTTTGTATTTATTTTAACTAGGTACAATAGCTATTAAATAGTTATTAACTATTTAATAGCTACCTAGCTAAAATAAGTACAAAATTACCTGTAAAATATATCCTAACCTAAGTTACAAATACACCTAACACTACATTATCATTAAATTAATTTAAAAAATTAACTACAATTACTTAAAATTAAATACAATTATATAAACTAAATTATAGTACAAAAAAACAAACACTAAATTACAGACAATAAAATTTTTTACAAAAACTTTAAACTAATTACACCTAATCTATGCCCCCTAATAAAATAAAAAAGCCTCCCAAAATAAAAAAATGCCCTACCCTATACTAAATTACAAAGCATTGCCCCAAAGTAATCAGCTCTTTTACCTGTAAAAAAAAAAATACAACCCCCCCACCGACATTAGAACCCACCCAAACCCCCCTTAAAAAACCTAACACTAAACCCCTGAAGATCACCCTACCTTGAGCCGTGTTCACCCAGCCGGGCCGAATTCTTCATCCAAGCGGGGTAGAAGAGGTCCTCCATCCGGCCGAAGTCTTCATCCAAGCGGCGTCTTCTATCTTCAATCATCCTGAGCGGAGCCACCTTCCATCCAGCCGACGCGGAGCCATCTTCTTCCAACGACGTCCTAGCACCAAATGCCTGGTCCTTTAAATGACGTCATCCAAGATGGCGTCCCGCGAATTCCGATTGGCTGATAGGATTCTATCAGCCAATCGAAAATTAAGGTAGGAAAAAATCTGATTGGCTGATTAAATCAGCCAATCGGATTGAAGTTCAATCCGATTGGCTGATTGGATCAGCCAATAGAATGCAAGGTCAATTCTATTGGCTGATCCAATCAGCCAATCGGATTGAACTTCAATCCGATTGGCTGATTAAATCAACCAATCAGATTTTTCCTACCTTAATTCCAATTAGCTGATAGAATCCTATCAGCCAATCGGAATTCGAGGGACGCCATCTTGGATGACATCATTTAAAGGACCAGGCATTCGGTGTTAGGACGTCGTTGGAAGAAGATGGCTCCGCGTTGGCTGGATGGAAGATGGCTCCGCTCTGGATGATTGAAGATAGAAGACGCAGCTTGGATGAAGACTTCGGACGGATGGAGGACCTCTTCTGCTCCGCTTGCATGAAGAATTCGGCCCGGCTGGGTGAACAAGGCTCAAGGTAGGGTGATCTTCGGGGGTTAGTGTTAGGTTTTTTAAGGGGGGTTTGGGTGGGTTTTAGAGTAGGGGTGTGTGGGTGGTGGTTTGTAATGTTGGGGGGGTTGTATTTTTTTTACAGGTAAAAGAGCTGATTACTTTGGGGCAATGCCCCGCAAAAAAGCCCTTTTAAGGGCTGGTAAAAGAGCTGATTACTTTGTAATTTAGTATAGGGCAGGGCATTTTATTATTTTGGGGGGCTTTTTAATTTTATTAGGGGGCTTAGATTAGGTGTAATTAGTTTAAAGTTCTTGTAAAAAAAAATTCTGTAATTTAGTGGGGTTTTTTTTGTACTATAGCTTAGTTTATTTAATTGTATTTAATTTTAGATAATTGTAGTTAATTTTTTTTATTAATTTGATGATAGTGTAGTGTAGGTGTATTTGTAACTTAGGTTAGGATTTATTTTACAGGTAATTTTGTACTTATTTTAGCTAGGTAGCTATTAAATAGTTAATAACTATTTAATAGCTATTGTACCTAGTTAAAATAAATACAAACTTGCCTGTAAAATAAAAATAAATCCTAAAATAGCTACAATATAATTCTTAGTTATATTGTAGCTATTTTAGGGTTTATTTTACAGGTAAGTATTTAGCTTTAAATAGGAATAATTTATTTAATAATTGTAATATGTATTTAGATTTATTTAAATAATATTTAAGTTAGGGGGGTGTTAGTGTTAGACTTAGGTTTAGGGGTTAATAAGTTTAATATAGGTGGCGGCGGGGTACGGGAGCGGCGGTTTAGGGGTTAAACATTTAATTTAGTTGCGGCAGGGTCCCAGAGCAGCGGTTTAGGGGTTAAACAATTTATTTTGTTGCGGCGGGGTCCGGGATCCACAGGATAGGGGTTAATAACTTTAATAAAGGTGGCGGCGGTATAGGGGCGGCAGATTAGGGGTTAATAGGTATAATGTAGGTGGCGGGGGGGTCCGGGAGCAGCAGTTTAGGGGTTAATATATTTATTATAGTTGCGGCGGGGTCCAGGAGCGACGGTTTAGGGGTTAATATATTTATTATAGTTGCGGCGGGGTCTAGGAGCGGCGGTTTAGGGGGTAATAGCTTTATTTAGTTGCGGGGGGCTCCGGGAGCGGCGGTTTAGGGGGGTAAAACAGTATAGTTTAGTGTGGTTGCTTAGTGACAGGCTAGCAAGAAAGCTGCGAAGAAGCTGATGAGCAGCGAGATCGATGACTGTCAGTTAACAACAGTCCGCTGCTCATCGCACCGTACTTGGTGCGCGGCTTCTAGACAGCTTTCTTGATAATTTTGGCGAACGTATTCAGGTCCGCGGCGGCGATGGTAGGCGAGCTTAGGCGAGCGTATTGGGCCGGCGAATGCAGGTAAGTAGACAGCAAAGTATGTATGATGCTCAGTTGTGATCTTATCTGTGCCATGTTGGTTTTAAGCATTTTCTGAGCTACATTATTTTGTGAACAGTTCCATTTTAGCTTATGGTAACCATTACTTGAGCCTCCGGGGATGGCTCTGTAATTGGATCAGGTAGGAGGATGAGACCCAGACAACATTTGAAAGGGGTCGTACATAGAGCATATTCCAGCTAATCATGTTTGTTAAGGGAATTATTCTCATATGGGCCCATCATACTAGTTACCAGCATTCTCATGTGAAATTTCAATCTGTTAAACTTTAATCTTTATGAATACTGACTGTGGTTGTGTTTAGACTGTATTAGATGGAAAGTTTGTAAAGGGGGGGGCATTTTTATTTTTTGACCCAGGCAGTGCAACTTCTCGAACCAGCTCTATCTCCTTCATAATCTTTGGCTTCTGTTTTCAGAAGCTGATATCATCTACAGCAAGTCTTGTTTTACTTATAACAATAGTCCCAGGAGTTTTTCTAACTATTGTTTTCTTTGTAAGTTTTGTTTTATAAGCGCACCAGAGAATATGCGTTCAGGTTAGCACACGAGTAGGGTGTTTTTTCCACTTTTTTTCCTTCATTTACTTGTATGGGGGAATACGTTAGTGCATGAGAGAAAACCTTTTACTTATACCGCAATTGTAATCTAGCCCTTAGAAGGACATGTAACCCCTTCAAATGCTTAAAAGATGAGAATTAGCACATTCACTAAGATGCTGGTGGTTACCATAAAAAATGATGATGATCTGCCGCACTAAACACCAGGAAATTTTGGTGAAGGGGATTGGGGCTCTAACAAACTTTCTATCTTGCCTCATGTACCACTTAGAGGCACAACATACTCATAATTTTATATGGGTAAATCCTTTCTGTATAATGTCCTTTAATTTTAATGAGAGGTCACATGCTGTTAGCCACCACGTTAATGTTGCTTAATTGCACCTCTAGGTATCAGTTAGGTTCTTGGAAAGTGGGGTCTACCTTTTTTAGAGCCCCTATGATCCCTTCATAAAAGACCCAAAAAGGCATGAAACCTTGTAGTAAAAAGAGTGGAAGTAAGATGCACCAATGACAATGGCAATCTGCTTTCATTTGAAATAACTGTCCCTATCTCCTATTAAATGGACAGTATACACCAATTTTCAGTTAACTGCATTTAACAGACACTACTATAAAGAATAAAATGCATGGATACTGATCTAAAAATCCAGTATAAAACCGTTAAAAACTTACTTATAGGCTCCCAGATTAGCACTGTTGAAAAGGTTATTGCAAAAAAAGCAGACACTCCCAATCCCTCCCCCTTCCTTTGCATATGAAAAGACTCTTTACACAAACAGGAGTTAGCTGGAGTAAGAATACATGATTTATTATTATTATTATTATTATTATTGTACTTTATTTATGAAGCGCCAACATATTCCGCAGCGCTGTCCATTTATACAATTCATTTAAGTAAAACAATACAAGACTTGTAAGAGACAGGACAACATTTACAAACACATACAGGAGAGATTGAGGGCCCTATTCCCATGGGAACTTACAATCTAGAAGGGTAGAAGGTTAAGAAACAGGAGGTGAGGACTGCAAGATTGAGAAAGATGTTAATACAGAGTTAGATGAGGGAAATGTTAGGTAAGTGAAATTAATTTATTATTTAGTTGGGTGGTAGGCTTCCCTGAACAGAAAAGTCTACAGGGAACATTTAAAGGAAGTAAGATTAGGGCAAAGCCTGACAGCACGAGGGAGAGTGTTCCAGAGTATAGGTGCTGCACGACAGAAGTCCTGCAGTCTAGCATGAGAATAGGTGATAGTCGTTGATGCAAAGAGCAGGTCATTGTTGGATCTTAGTGGGTGGGCTGAAGTATACTTGTGTATTAGAGAGGATAGGTAGAGGGGAGCGGGGTTGGTGAAAGCTTTGTATGTAAGGGTGAGCATTTTGAATTTAATTCTGCTGTGAATGGGGAGCCAATGAAGGGACTCACAGAGAGGTGCAGCAGATACAGAGTGACGGGAAAGGTGGATCAGCCTGGCAGAGGCATTTAGGATGGATTGAAGAGGAGAGAGGCGGGAAAGAGGAAGTCCAGCGAGTAGGTTATTGCAGTAGTCAAGTAAAGATATGGGGGACAAAGGATAGATTTGAGTCAAGTGTAACTCGTAGGCAGCGGACTTGGGGCGATGGGGAAATGGTGATGCCGTCAACAGGGATAGAGAAGTGGTGGTGAGAAGCCATCCAGGAAGAAATACCAGATAAGCAGTCGCTGACATGAGAAAGGACAGATGGAGAGAGAGAAGGGGTGGAGAGGCAGAGCTGGGTGTCATCAGCATAGAGGTGATATTTGAAGCCATAACTGTTGATAAGTTTACCCAGCGAAGAAGTATAGATGGAGAAGAGTAGAGGACCCAGAACAGATCCTTGAGGTACTCCAACAGACAGAGGCATAGGAGAGGAGGAGTTGCTGGAAAATGACACAGAAAAGACCTGTGAGAAAGATAGGAGTGAATCCAGGAAACAGCAGTGTCACAGAGGCCAAAAGAGCTAAGGGTCTGTAGAAGGAGGGGGTGGTCAACTGTGTCAAAGGCAGCAAGGGGTCAAGCAAAGAGTTGGTGGACAGAAAGTGGGTTAGGTGATTGTTAACCAATTATTTTAAGGAGTTTTGATGTTTGTGGAAGCAGTGATATGGGACGGTAGCTCTCAAGAGAATTGGGGTAGAGGGAGGGTTTTTTGAGTATGGGAGTGACTTTTGCATGTTTGAAAGAAGATGGGAATGAACCGGTAGAGAGAGATAAGTTGAAGATGTGAGTAAGAGCAGGAGTGAGGGTGGAAGACAGGGAGGGTATTAGATGAGAAGGGATATGGTCGAGCGGGCAGGTAGCGAGGCGTGAGGAAGATAGTAAGGAAGAAACTTAATTCTCCGTGGCTGGATTGAAGATGCAGAGAGTGGTAGAGGGAGTAACTGGGCCTGTTGTTGGAATATTGCAGGTTGGTGTTGGGATGTTGCTTCGGATAGTACGTGTTTTGTTTAAAAAGTAGTCTGCCAGGTCTTGAGCACTAAAGACAGATGGGGGGTGGAGCAGAGTTAAAGGTGGAGAAGAGTAATTTATGGTTTGAGGAAAGAGTAGATATGAGAAAAGAGAAGTAGGTTTGCTTGGCTAAGTGAAGGGCAGAATTGTATGAACGAAGAATGAACTTATAGTGTATAAAATCAGGTACAGATGGAGTTTTCCTCCAGACACGCTCAGCAGTATGGGAGCATTTTTGCCAAAAGCGTGTTTGCTGAGCATGCCAGGGCTGTAACTGACAGCATGGTGTTTTGCGCAGCTGGGGAGGGGCAAGTGTGTCTAATGCAGAGGAGAGAGTTTTGTTATACTGGGCTGTAGCGAGATCAGGGCAGGTTATATTGGAAGTGTTAGGGAGGAGATTTTGAATGATTTTTGAAAAATGGAGCGGATCCATAGCATATGTATTTCTAAAGGTGTGGGGGCGGGATGGAGAAGTGGGTTTAGCTGTTGCATTAATATTATAGGTGACCAGGTGATGGTCTGAAATGGGAAAAGGGCGACAAGTGGTATCAGATATAGAGCAGAGGTAGGAAAATACCAAGTCAATGGAGTGTCCATCACGGTGAGTCGGGAATAGGGTGGATTGTGAGAGACCGAAGGAAAATGTGAGTGAAAGAAGTTTAGAGGCAGCAGGGGCAGATGGGTTGTAATGGGAATGTTGAAGTACCCAAGAATTAGGGTTGGTATATTTGAAGAGAGAAAGTGAGGAAGCCAGACAGCGAATTTGTCAAGGAAATGGGAGGTTGGTCCAGGAGGGCAATATATGACTGCCACTTTGAGGGAAAGGGGGGAGAACAGGCGAATACAGTGGACTTCAAAGGAGGAGAAGGAGAGAAATGGGATTGGAGGTAGGTATTGATAAGTGCAGGAGGGGGGAGAGCAGGATCCCAACACCACCACCACGTTTCTCACCTGGCCTAGGGGTATGGCTAAAGTGAAGACCACCATGTGTGAGAGCAGCAATGGAAATGATGTCAGAAGGAGATAGACAGGTTTCGACAATTGCTAAAAGGGTGAAAGCATTTGATATAAACAGGTCATGAATGGCTGTAAGTTTGTTGCAGACAGAGCGAGAGTTCCATAGTGCGCAGGTGAAAGGAGTGTGTGCGTATGGGATGCATTGGATGGAAATGTGTTGCTTTTATTAAAGTTTCTATAAGGCATGCGTGATTGGGTAATGGTTGGAATGAGGGTGGGCCCAGGATTTGGAGAGATGTCGTCTGATGCTAATAGCAGCAAGATGGAAAGTAAGATAAGGTGAGAATGAAATTTATAGCAATAGGGGTATTTCTGTGAGGTGGTGCAGTTTAGTGGCATAGATTTTATAATTGAAAGTAGTTCATGAGAGCTAAGGTAAGGAGAGGAAAGTAGAGAGGGGCCTATATAAACTGCATGTGGAGAATATAAGGTATGAGCATGTGAGCATGCCTGTGGTATAGGCATGAGACTGTTGTAAGGAAAAGCAGCCCAGAAAACATAGCAGAATGTTAAGCGCAAAAGATTGTTTTTGAATGGAAATATTTAGCTTGCCTCAAATCTTCTTCAAATCTTGTGAAATTCTTGTCTAATTCTTAGTGCTGCCACTTAAAGATGGTTACTTAGACAGATGGGAGCTTAGAGAGATGGAATAATCTGCAAACGCTCAGGCCCCAGCAAATGCTCTCCCCTAACTGGTCTTAAATTTATAAGGCTACAGCAGACAGCTTGAGTTTAATTGATTGGAGACAGGGAGATAAGTTACACCCAGGTGAGAAGACTAAGAATTACAACAAGATCAGAGGGATAGATTCAAGAAAGGAAATTAGGTGGGGATTAATTAATTAATTTGTTAAGCAAAGTTAGATAACAAAGCGATGCACATGCTGGGAACAGGATAAGAGCAGATTATAGGAGTAGACAGTGGGTTAAAGTGACATACAGGGGTTAAAAACAGTGAAATAAATCCAGCAAAAACTGAGGTTTAAAAGGGACATACCAGGAGTTAAAAACAGTGAAATAAATCCAGCAAAAACTGAGGTTTAAAAGGTACATACCTGAAAGTAAATGAGAAATAGCAGGGTTAGATTCAGTAGATGTTAGGCTTAAATAAGTAGCAATCTGTGCAGTTGAAATTCTTGTCTAATTCTCAGTGCTGCCACTTAAAATGGTCACTTAGACAGATGGGAGCTTAGAGATATGGAATACTCTGCAAACGCTCAGGCCCCAGGAAAACCCGTCAAAATACATCAGTATTCTCCTAAAAATTTGGGGCTTGGTTAGGAGTCTGAAAATCAGCACAATGTTATTTAAAAATAAGCAAAACTATACATTTTTTTTAACAAAAATCTGTATAGGCTATATAAATGAATCATCTACAAAACATCTATGCAAGGAAAAATCTAGTACATAATGTCCCCTTTGCTATAACATTAGAGCCTAGTTTCCATTTCTGAAGTAAATTGTGTAAACTGGAGGTAACAATAAGTATCTCCATGAAAGTATATGCAGATGCTTTATGTTACCACCCGTTTACACAGTTTGATACAGCAATGAAAGTAACTCGAATGATAGAAGTGATCGATTCATGTTGCCAACTAATTTACCTCAGAATTGGACCAAAGGTAACAGTAATTTATTTTCCATTCTTTATTATCTCATGATAAAATAGGGATACCAATTTTCCTTTTACTTTTATTTGCAAGATTTATTATTTCTTATCCATTTAATTTCCTCATCTTTTAAACAAATTAATCCAGATGGTATCCTTAGCACTTTATGTCAGTCAATTTATTTTATAATTGCTACTAGTTGTTTTATTTTTAACAAGCTTGTTGAGAAATTGATACCCTGCCAAAGTAATATTCTATGTCCTTGGGTTTTATTTTCTATAGCTTAAGCTTTAAGTAAAAGTCCTGCCTGAAAATAAAAATGATGAGATGAGTGTACCATGCATTTTATTTACCTCCTGGCACAGTAGTCACGCTTCAGTGCTAAAATCCATCCAACCAAGAAAAAATTGTCAACATCTGGTAAAAGATACACAAATCCTTAGATTTAAGGTATAAATAAATGTGAGGTTTATATATGTTTTGCCTTAACATAGCATGTTAATAAATATATTTATATAGCAAAGTAATATTTTTTTTTACATAGTCATGGTAATGGTGGTTTATCTAATAAAAGCTCCAGTTTGCCAATGGCAACCTTTTATTTTCACTTACCTTAGATCATTGATATCACGTTTTATGTGTTTTGATTCATAAAATTACAGCTAAGCTCAGAAGTGTAACAATAAATTGCTTACTAATTTGAAGAATGAAAATCGGATTTCTTTTTAGATTTATTCTGTATGCATTTGTGCTAATTATCTTGACATCTAGATACTATTTTGTTTTGTTTTTAAATGTACCGTAACCTACAATCACAATCATTCTTTTCAATGTTTTTTCTTTGTTTAAGATTAATTCTTCTTTCATTTAATTTTAAAGGGTGTCTTATTTTCATTAGCAATAGGTAGTACCACATCCATTGTCTCAAGAGAAAAGAAAAGTGTTAGCCCTTATATTCCACAAGTGGTGATTCTAGAGGGATTTCTAGACACCAAAACACATTGTTGTCTCACTCCCAGCCTTTGCAAGTACATTCAACTTTTAAAAAAAAGAACTGTAGTTTCTGTGATTTCAGAAGTAAAGGAAACCAGGCTGATATATCTTTCTTTGCATTTATTACTAGATCAGATCCAGATTCAGGTACCAGTCTGGTAACATTCTTGAGCACCGAATGTCTGTTTAAATCACAATATATAATATCACAAAAAAGGTGTGAACAATATTATAATTTTGCTACTGGCAAAAGACAAAAAAAGACAAAAAACATATCAGTATTAAACCTTATCATAACCCAGATCTCTAAAATGATTGCTCTTGTGGTTTCTCAGCTCTCTGCCAGATCTCAGCTCTACTGGTCACAGGATGTGTATCTGGTGTCTATAACTTTTCCTGACAGTTAACACTAAGGGCTAGATTTATCAAGCTGAGGCATATACGCGCCCCAGTCCGCCACAGCTCGCCTCTGGTGGGGCGAATTTCCCCAGAGGTATTTACCATTGCACACGAGCGCTATTCTGCGCTCGCGTGCAATCCGTCCCCTGTCCGCGCACAGCCGATTACACACATTTGCAAAATCCAACCAGTATCTATCAGAAGTACCCTCCCCCCTCAGTAACCTCAGCACCAGCAAGCAACTAACAGTAATATAAACCTAAATACAGGTGCATGGGGGGAGTGTTCACCAATAATTGAATGGAGAATTAAATTAGAATGCTTAAGAAAATAGCATAAACTTATTACTACATAAGATAAATTCCAAAAAGACAAATAGCGGCAGTTAGAACAAATTTGTAACTGTATTTGATGCAGGCACCCAATCAACCTGGCCCACTTCCCAGACCTCACTAAACCACATGGCCCACTCGCACAAGGAACCCAACTACTCCCCTTTTCCCTGTTAGCTCCCTTGACCTGCACAGCCCAGCCAGCACCCCAACATCTACAGAACCAAGGCATGTCACAAGCAGGGTGACATTTCTCACAGATAAGGTAACAAATAAGGTACAAACTCAACAGTGTCACAGCATCTGTGACATATTTTGAGTCTTCATATATTTAACAATATAATTTAAAAAGCACCAATTAAAATGGATAGTCTTAATAATTTTGTTTCATACCACCCTTTTTGATCAATAACATGCTAGTCTTGTCAGATATTGATATAGTGGCAAAATTTACATTATGCCTCTTAAATGCATGATAATATTATTATTATTATTATTATTATTATTATCAGGTATTTGTAGAGCGCCAACAGATTCCGCAGCGCTGATATTGTATTAGTCTTTAGTCATACTGATTACATTGAACAAAAATACCAAATACACAAGTCTACTATTTATCTATCTGTCGCTATCTATTTATCCCCATGTATTTCAAACAATACCAATGATATGAAAGTAATTGACAGTTGTGTGAAGAATTTGAAATGGAACTGAGAGGTAATTTACCCAGTAATGCTTAGCGTGAAATGGTTAACAACCATCGATTTCACTCAATATTGTGATTTTGTGTTTAGCAGTCTTTCATTTCACTTAATGCTTTGGGCATAACTCCAAAATTGATCCTTATCTAAACAAGATGCATGAAGCTGGTACACTAGTTATTTAAAATTGATACTGAGTGGTTTGAATTAATAGAAATGGAATCTTTTGAGAGGCAAAAACAAATAATTTTCTGAGCAAAGTTCTTCTATCAAGAGATAACTTGTAGTTTTGAAGCTTGAAATGTGTAATCAAGGAATAATACAATTTTTATAATTGATAATGTTCTTATTTATTTTTAGAGTGGTTAATCTATCTCAGCCTTGTCCAACCGGTAGGGGTACTGTATACATAACAGTTGTATACAGTTTTGTTTTATATAGGTATAGGAAAATTTATTGAAAGATATATATATATATTTTTTTTCCTTTATTAAACTAAGCACTTATGTCAGAAGCAGAGATTGTATTGCCTTTTTAATCACGTATTACAAAAGTCTACTGTATGTATTTATATATGGGGTATTGTGTGAAGAAAAATCACAATATATTTTTACCAGTGCCGCAAACGTCAAATATAAGGTAGATGGCATCTCGCAGAGAAACATTGTGAAAGCATTGAGCATGCATTTACATTTGCCTGCACAACACAAATAAGGGGCCCTATTAAGTGTCTGAAATAATTTGTAGTTTGAGGTTTTTTGTGTTTTCAAAGGCTGATGTAATTATAGGATTGTTATCTCAGCTGAAACCCTTTCATGCAGAAAAATGCATACAGTCTCTTGAATATTATAATACAGCTAAGTACCCTGAATTATAATAAGAATATAATCCAAACCTATTGAATATGATTATCTGCTATTTCTACTCTTTATTTTATACCTAATGTCAGTATAGTGTCCATTTTTTTAATTTTTTTATTTTAATTTTCAACTTTAAGAGCCCATATTCAATAAAGAAATCATAATTTGTGTATTATCTGTTGCTTTGACAGACCGCCAGCTTCTGCGTTAATTAGCTCTATAATTATAGATTGCAATTTCCTTCTTCCTAATGTCCAATAAACATTTTGTTCTTAATCATCAAATTCTATTTTGAGACAATTCCATATGCACTGTTTTTTTCCCAATAATTTACAACACCCAACACTTTCAGAAATAAAAAGTTTATTTTCCATGTTGTCATTATCGTAAGTAAAGTTTGATTTGGAAATTGTAAACAAGTTTGTCATTGTGTTTTTTTCTGAATTAATAGGGTTATATATATTGAAAAGCTCATAAAAGATTATTGAACAAAATCCCCTTCTTCCCTTCTATTGATGAGAAATAAATTGAAACCACAGTAAATAACTTTGGGGGAAAACATTTCTCTTATTATTTGTTTTCTAAAGGGTTTAATATGATACAGTATCAGATAAATTGTGTGTATATATATATATATATATATATATATATATATCACAGTAAAAATAATTGCAGATAGCGGTCAGGCATAAAAAGTATCAAAAGTCTTTATTCAAAAGTATTTTAAAACGATCCATAGAACGCCACAGAGTACATTATCAAACAAGAAGTCAGCTAACATGTTTCAGCCCTCAGGCCGTAATAGCTAATAGACTAAGCACCTGTGCACCTTAAAAAGCATCAGGAAGAACCCTGATTGGGTAAAAACAAAGGAGGTAGTTGTGATGTAATATAACTCTTTGAGTACTATATTATGCATTCTCAAGCCAGTATAATGGGGTCAGGTACACAGAACCTGAAATCGTACAAATATAGAAATAAGTTGCACAATAAATGATTAATATATGCATGTGGAATTTGTAAATACACGTAAAAATATATATTTGGGACAAAAATGTACAGGCTTATATTGTAAATTCATGCAGATTATGAGAAACCATACAGATATAGTTTTAAAGTATGTACATAATCATCAGATGCATATTCAAGGCAACAGCATAGAATTTCACAATGTTAAAGTATATATATATATATGTGATTAAGCTATTCTTGCTAAATATACAAAACCAGCAGGTAGTATGGTGTAGTATTATTAGGTAATATAGCAATATTAGTCGATATAAAGGTGTGTGTACTGAAATGTAAAAAGTCTTGCAGATTTCAGGACAGATACATCTCAATATTGATAGTTGCACACCAAAAACACACCACAGCATGCTAAAACTAAGTTTAACAATTCCTGAACCTATATATAATATTATACTATCTCACACTCATATATATACGTAAGGAAATTAGAAAGGTGAGTACAGGCTGCCACAGAAGAAGGGGGACAAGATGGAATTATACCAAGGATAAACCTAAATACAGTTCACTGCCAATAATTAATTAAATCATATTCCGAATTAAGACCGGTCGGTACCCGGTCTGTAATTTAAAAATCCAAAACATCTCCCTTTTCTGTAGCAGCCTGTCTCTTTCCCCACCTCTCGGTGGACATAAAACCCGTTCAATGGCCTGCCATTTTAATGAATTAGTACTTTTGTGATGACATTTAGCAAAATGCTGGACCAGGGGTGTAGTAGCTACACCTGCCTGTATGGTAGATAAATGGTTCCGAATTCGGACCTTGACCTCATTTGTAGTGAGCCCAACATATTGCAAATGACATAAAGTACAACTCAACACATATATCACATATGTCGAGGTACACTTGAGACAACTTTCAATGGCAAAAGATTCACCAGTAACTTCAGATATAAATCTATCTGAGGGAAGAACAAATTCACATACCCTACACTTATTCAGGCATTTAAATGTGCCTCTATGTGTTAGCCAAGAGCTGGACTGTATATTAGTTTTGGAGAGAACAGAAGGTGACAATATGTTCCCTAAAGTAGTAGTTTTTCTGTATGAGCATCGTAACCCCTGTGAAATGCAATTTTCAAGCTTATCATCAGCGGCTAAAAATGCAAAATGCTTCTTCACAATATTGCAAATCTCTGTGTATTCTTTACTAAATTCAGTTATAAAGGTGTACCCTTATGTTCCCTGTTAAGGTTTCTAGTTTTACGTATAAGTGGTCCACTTGTCTCCTAGCCTTAGAAATGACATTAGCATTGTAACCTCTATCCCTGAGTCTCTTATCCAAATCCTGTGATTGTTTTATATACATATCAGGCAAAGAGCAATTGCGTTTAACCCTGATAAATTGACCCTTAGCCACAGCAAATGGTACATGTTTGGGATGGCAGTTTTTGCATGTAGTAAGGCAATTCCAGTTATTGGTTTTCTATATATCTCAGTTAATATCCTCCCATCATCTGTGCCTCTAAGGGTAATATCTAGAAAGTGAATCGCATTATCTTTCAGTTCGCTAGTAAATTGTAGCCCAATATTGTTAGAGTTCAAATAATCAATGAAAGATGTAAACTGAGAATCAGTCCCTTTCCATATGAGAAGAAAGTCGTCAATGTAGCGACCATAAAAATAAATTAAATTCCTAAACGGATTTCCATCTCCATAGATGTGGGACAGCTCCCACCAACCCATAAAAAGGTTGGCATAGGAGGGGGCAAATTTTGCCCCCATAGCTGTCCCACGTCTCTGGAGATAGAAATCACCTTCAAAAGAAAAATAATTATGCGTAAGGAGGTACTTCAATTTCTATATATATATATCCACAGAAATATCAACAGCTGTTAATTTCTAGGGCAGCCACTATGAAATAATAGTACTGTATCAAAAGAATGTTAGAGCAAGTGTACCAGAAATTAAAGTAAAACAGAAAGGAATACAGCACTATGATACAAATTATTAGAGATGTGCACAGGAAACATTTTCATTTCGTTCAAAATGTTATTTTCGGTAAATTTAAAAGTTTTGTTTGGAACTAAAATTTTCAACTTGAGCTACAGTGCAGGTTCTTGCCATTTTTCTTTATCTGAAGCTGTAAACAGCTATATTAGTTTTAATTTTGTCATTCTATTTAATTCTTAACCCCTTAATGGCCACAGCACTTTTCCATTTTCTGTCCGTTTGGGACCAAGGCTATTTTTACATTTCTGCGGTGTTTGTGTTTAGCTGTAATTTTCCTCTTACTCATTTACTGTACCCACACATATTATATACCGTTTTTCTCGCCATTAAATGGACTTTCTAAAGATACCATTATTTTCATCATATCTTATAATTTACTATAAAAAAAATTATAAAATATGAGGAAAAAATTGAAAAAAACACACTTTTTCTAACTTTGACCCCCAAAATCTGTTACACATCTACAACCACCAAAGAACACCCATGCTAAATAGTTTCTAAATTTTGTCCTGAGTTTAGAAATACCCAATGTTTACATGTTCTTTGCTTTTTTTGTAAGTTATAGGGCAATAAGAACAAGTAGCACTTTGCTATTTCCAAACCATTATTTTTCAAAATTAGCGCTAGTTACATTAGAACACTAATATCTTTTAGGAATCTCTGAATATCCATTGACATGTGTATATTTTTTTTTAGTAGACATCCCAAAGTATTCATCTAGGCCCATTTTGGTATATTTCATGACACCATTTCACCGCCAAATGCGATTAAATACAAAAAATCGTTCACTTTTTTACTAATTTTTTCACAAACATTTGGTTTCTCACTGAAATTATTTACAAACAGCTTGTGCAATTATGGCTTAAATGGTTGTAAATTCTTCTCTGGGATCCCCTTTGTTCATAAATAGCAGACATATATGGCTTTGGCGTTGCTTTTTAGTAATTAGAAGGCTGCTAAATGCCACTGCGCACTACACGTGTATTATGCCCAGCAGTGAAGGGGTTAATTATGGCGCATGTAGGGAGCTTTTAGGGATAATTTTAGCTTTAGTGTAGTGTAGTAGACAACCCCAAGTATTGATCTAGGCCAATTTTGGTATATTTCATGCCACCATTTCACCGCCAAATGCGATCAAATTAAAAAAAAACGTTAAATTTTTCACAATTTTAGGTTTCTCACTGAAATCATTTACAAACAGCTTGTGCAATTATGGCACAAATAGTTGTAAATGCTTCTCTGGGATCCCCTTTGTTCAGAAATAGCAGACATATATGGCTTTGGCGTTGCTTTTTGGTAATTAGAAGGCCGCCAAATGCCGCTGCATTTCACACGTTTATTATGGCTAGCAGCGAAGGGGTTAATTATGTAGCTTGTAGGGAGCTTGCAGGGTTAGTTTTAGCTTTAGTGTAGAGCTCAGCCTCCCACCTGAAACATGAGACTCCCTGATCCCTCCCATCATGAAACATGAGACCCCCTGATCCCTCTCTTCCCTCCCCCACCCCACAATTGTCCCCGCCATCTTAAGTACTGGCAGAAACTCTGCCAGTACTAAAATAAAAGCTATATTTGGGCTTTTTTTGTGTTTTTTTTAGCATATTTACATATGCTGCTGTGTAGGATCCCCCCTTAGCCCCCAACCTCACTGATCCCCCACCAAACAGCTCTCTAACCCTCCCCCTCTGCCTTAATGGGCACCATCTTGGGTACTGGCAGCTGTCTGCCAGTACCCAGTTTAGTAAAAAATGTGCCTTTTTTTTAAAAAAAAAAATGCTCTTTTCTGTAGTGTAGTGTAGCTTCCCCCCCCCAAGACCAACCCCCCACCCCTTCCAGATCCCTTAGCTGTTTATTTACAGCTTTCAAAACTTTTTTTTTTTTACTTTTGACAGCTTTATTTTTCTGCAGTGTAGCGGTTCACTCCCACTCCTGCCCCATGCACGCGCCTGCCCGCCGCTCCCGTGCGCGCTTCCGTGCGTGCTCCCGTCCGTCCCGCCCCCGATCCCGCCCCCCTCCACTTGGCACATCGATGGCCGCCCACCCGCCTCCCAGACTTGCTCCCACCCACCAATGATACCGGCCACCGATGTCCGGTGCAGAGAGGGCCACAGAGTGGCTCTCTCTGCATCAGATGGCCAAGGGGGGTTATTGCAGGATGCCTCGATATCGAGGCATCACTGCAATAACCGGAAAGCAGCTGGAAGCGAGCAGGATCGCTTCCAGCTGCTTTCCAGACCAAGGACGTACGCCACACATCCTCGGTCATTAACTGTATTTTTTTTGAGGACGTGTGGCGTACGTCCTTGGTCATTAAGGGGTTATAGGAACAGGAAACCCCAAAAATTAAATTCATGATTCAGATAAAACATACATTTTTAAACAACTTTCAAATTTACTTTTATTATCAAATATGCTTTTTTCTCTTGTTTTCCTTTGCTGAATGAAGAATATTGCACAAAAGGCAGCTAGCTGAACACATTTTGTTAGCAAATCACAAGAGACACATGTGTGCAGGCACTAATTACCAGCTAGCTCCCACTAGTGTAGGATATGTGCATATTCATTTTCAACCATGGATACCAAGAGAACAAACTTATTTGAAAATATGAGTTATTTTATGTTTCTCAAAATTGCATGATTCTTCAAGTTTAATTTTGACTTTCCTATCCCTTTAAACTTATTCTTTTATTTATACATGTCATTTTTGTGCACTGCGTTTTTGGTAAAAATTTTACTTGAAGGTACAGTAACTAAAATAGCCAAGACATAAGAGAAATCCTCACACTCAAAAGCAAAACGTGGAGTCCACCGATAAAAGCAAAACTTTTTTATTTATTCATAAGATCAAAAGATGCAGTAGGTACAATCCAAATGTGCTTCGTCATCCATGACGTAACTTTCTCAAGAGCCATTGAGAAAGTTATGTCACGGATGACGAAACGCGTTTGGCTTTTACCTACTGCATCTCTTGATCTTATGAATAAATAAAGAAGTTTTGCTTTTATCGGTGGACTCCACGTTTTGCTTTTGAGTGTGAGGATTTCTCTTATGTCTTGTTGGTATTGGTTTGGAGGCGTTGGTGAGGATTCCCTTTCCTGGGCACCCAAAGTGTGGAGTCTCTGTTCCCGGATTAACTTTTTCTTTGTTTCACTGAGCACACAACGTGAAGAACACTGTATGAGGAGTGGGGGCAGTATCTGGATCTACAAATTATTTGCTACTGTAACTAAAATATTATACTGAAAGTGTCTATACTAAAAGGGACATGAAACACATTTTTTCATTCATGAGTCATATAGAGCATGCACTTTTAAACAACTTTCCAATTTACTTATTTTATCTAATTTGCTTCTTTTTCTTGGTATCCTTGGTTGAAAAGCTTACCTACAGATAGGATGAGGCTCAGAAGCAGGAATGGAGCTAGCAGATGATTGGTTGCTGCACATATATGCCTCTTCTCATTGGCTTAACAATGTGTTCAGCTAGCTCCCTCCAAGTAGTGCATTGCTGCACCTTCAACAAAGGATACCAAGATAATGAAGCAAAATTGATAATAGAAATTAAATTAAAAGTTGCTTACAAATATATGCTCTGCTTGCATTGCCTTCTCCCCCAGAATGGTCATGTTTTTGGTAATAATTACTTTCTATTTAGGTTAAAAATGATTAAAACAAAGAACAAATACAACACAGTACACAGTCACATACATATATATATACACAATCATTTTCCATACCACACATACATGTCGGTTGAATTAGCACAATGTGGTGTTACTCCTGCAGTGTCAGTAATACCTATTGCATCACCCAACAACCATTTTTACTCCCTGCACACACACTCTCCCATGCCCACTTTAATTTTAAAAATGTATTAACCCTTTTGTTGCATAGCTAAGTGGCTGCTGGCTTTGCACAAAGGGCGAGATTACATATGTGGAGTAAGTTTCAGTGCAACTGCTGAAACCCACGTCGCCTGTAAGTTCACCTCGCACATCGGGTGAATCACAAAAGCCGAAGAGCCAGATGCTATACTGGCGTAAGTAGGACAAACTGGCAAGGTTCAGATATGTGCACAACTACACATCTCTGGCGTCGCCAGTAACTTCCACCAGTGTATCATCTTGTGGCGCGTACCAAAAATAAAAAAGTGGAATTCACACGTACAAATCTTAACCGGAAAAAAATAATTAAACCGACACGTCAAAGCGCCATTCAAAACCCCCTAATCTGCCATCCTAATAACCCCGTCAAAAAAAACCCCTAATCTAGAAATAATGATCAAAACGTTTATGTAAAGAAAGCCTTAATGGTTAACCAATTTGTTAATATGTGGGTCTATATGACCTTTTTAACCACTTTTTGTTGATTACATTTATATTTAACATTCAACAAACTGTTTGGTTCCTGTTTTGCTACCTTTAACATTCCTCACATTGGAGTTCCAGATTGCTGAAGAATAGTGAGCTGAAGCACTACAAATCTTCAGTCTACGTTTATAAGCACAATTGAGTGCTGCTACCAAATGTGAGTTCCATGTATATATTTTAATTAATAGGAGTACCATTTGGAATTGCTGATGCACACAGGAGGCGCCCTTTTGTTTGCTTTCTTTGCAGAAACGTTTGATCATTAGCATTACCTTTAGGGGTCAAGAAGCGGAGCAGCCGTTTCCTGGTGTGAATTTGGGTTAAAGACCCTGCTTTCTGAGTTCCACTGCTACACTTCAAGATTTTGTTCTTTGATCATTGGATGGATTTACTTGAAATCCATGCTACTTTAGGATGGACAGCTTTGAAAATCTTTAGGACTGAAGTATTAACTCTTGATTTATTTTCTTCTCATGATTATTTATTGTTTATTTTTTCATTTAAATTTTTTTGTTTAATTCTTTTGTGCACTTTTTTCATAGCACCACCTTGTGCTCCTAGAGAGCGTATTGTTAATCTAGAAATAAACTACCAATAGCCCTTAAAAGGGCCTTTTGTAGGAAATTGTCTTAAAGTTAACAGCTCTTTTCCAAAAAAAACAAAGAACCCCCTAACATTTCAACCCCCACCCCCCAAACAAAAAAATAACCTAACTAAAAAAAAGCCTAATTTACCCATTGCTCTGAAATGGGCATTTGTATGGGCATTGCCCTTAAAAGACATTCTGCTCTTTTTCAGCCCATGAAAAAAGAGCCCTAATCTAAATTAACCTCTTAAGGACATATGACGGAATTTTTCCGTCATAAAACAATTGAGCAAACTGAAAGCTGTGTCCTTAAAGGGTTAAAAAAAACACCCCCCAAAAAAAAATAAAAAAAAATAACACTAACCGCAAAATCGGTAATCACCATTGCTGAAGTCCAGGCAGCTTTATCTTCATCCAGCGCGGGACCATTTTCAATCTTCCTCCTGGCGGAGCTGTCATCGGTGACATCCATCCTAAGAGGTCCTATTCATGCGATCATCCGCCACACACTGAAGATTGAATGCAAGTTACCCCTTTTATATAGAGGTATCAGCCAATAGGATGAGAACTGCTTACATCCTATTGACTGATTTGACTTTTGGGTTTTTCTTTTTTACATTAGGGCTTTTTTTTCATGGTCTGAAAAAAGCTGAATGCAATGCCCGTAATGCCTTTTCAGGGCAATGGGTAGATTAGGCTTTTTTATTTTGGGGGGGTGGGGGTTGTAATGTTAGTGGATACTTTGTTTATTTTACAAAAGAGCTGTTAACTTTAGGGCAATGCCCTACAAAAGGTCCTTTTTTATTTTGGGTGGTTTTTTTTTCAACGGGGGTATAAGAATAATAATATTTTTTTTATTTTGGATAATTTAGTTTATTATTTTTTGTAATTTTAGCTTTTTTATTTTGTGTACTGTTAGTTTTTTTTTATTTTGGGTAATGTTAGTTTTTTTATAATTTAGGTTTTTTATTTTTTGTAATCTTTTATTATTTTTAAGGTAGTTAGTATCTTTTTAATTTATTTCAGTATATTTTAATTGGGGTTCAGTTAGGGGGTGTTAGGTTAGGGGGCTTAGTTATTAGGTTAATACTTTGTGTTGTAGGGGGTTGGCGGTTTAGGGGCTAATCGTTTAATTAGATACTTTGCGTTGGCAGTGGTTGGCGGTTTAGGTGTTAATAGTTTAAAAATTAGGTGTTTGCGTTGCAGGTGATTGGCTGTTAAGGTGTTAATAGTTTAACTAGGTGTTTGCGATGTGGGTGTAAGGCAGATTAGAGGTTAATAATTTAAATAGGTATTTGCGATGTGGGTGTTTGGTGGATTAAGGATTATCAGTTTACTTAGTGATGTGGGGGTGGCGGTTTAGGGGTTAATAACTTTTATTAGTGATTGCAACGTGGGGGTTGGTGGATTAGTGGTTAATAGATTAATTAGGTGTTTGCGTTGTGGGGGATGGCAGTTTAGGGGTTAATACATTTTATTACATGTTTCGATGTGGGGGATGGTGGTTTCAGAGTTAATACATTTTATTATACACTGCGATGTGGGGGGATGGTGATTTACGGGTTGATATTGCGCATACACTAGGTGTTTGTTAGGGTTTCCAGGGAGTTACTGTGCTTTTTTACTATGCAAGGGTTGCTGGGCCTGCCTATGTGTGGCAAGATAAAAATGGGGTAAAATATCTCCATTCTGCGAGCGTAAGTCCTTGCGTTGCATATGTGATACCGACTGGCAATGCCAGTTCTATGTTAATTTATGGGAGTTAAAACTGCGGCCGACGTGTAAAATATACGCACGTAACTTATCTGCTGCATTTTGGACCCATCGCCAAATATGTGATCACGCCCCAAGTATATAAGTTATTAAAGTTTTATTGTACATTCCAGTGGTTTACTGAGTGTTTGTTCTGAAGCTGCACTCTGTTTTTTTATATTTATGCTATTTTTAAAAGGTTTCTGCCAGCAACAACAATTTCTTTTTAATTAAAAAAAAAATGGGTAGAAATAATCCCACAAATAAGGGCCCTGCTACCTTCCCTCCCTCTCCTTTTCCAGCTACCACAAGAACACCAGTGACAGCACATGCAATGGTGCAACCCTCTGCCACTGCCACCACCACCAGCAGTACAGTTAGAGAGTCAGAGGGGTACGGCAGGTTGGTTCAATGACTGGGATAAGCAGTGGGGGGGGGGGGCACCCCACCATTTAAAAATTGGGCTTCCTTTGTTGAATCTCAGCCACAGACACCAGCTGGGAAAACTAGTGGAACAACTGACAGTCTGTTTCAATGGTTTGGGTTACAAGCTTCAGCCAGTGTTACATGAACATTTTTGTGACTGACACACTTTTAAAAAGTAGCAGCAGCGCAAGTACCATCAGCATTGCTACTGTGACAAAACCACCGGATGTGTTTATAGCCTCCTTCAGTTCCTCCACAGATCTGAACCTTTGAGCACTTTGCAATAAGTTAATAATCGCCCTTTCACTTCCCTACCTCCCCCGGAAAATGCTGGTTGGCTAGAAAACTTCACAGGCTTCAACTGATAGGCTGAGGGAAACTGTCAATCTGTTCTGCTGCTCCTTCCTGGTTTGCATCCATTGGATGAAGCCTGCTTGCATCATAAAAGCAGCATACACCAACCGAAATCGAAAATTTTAAAAGAAAATAAAGAGCTTTTATTTGTATTTATTTTTTTCTATCTTTTTCCGTCATTTTAGTATTTGGTAATGCAAAGAAAATACCGAAAATGCCATTTTCATTATTTTCTTTGATTCATCCAAAAACAAATGTTCATGTCTACAAAATATAACTGTATTGAAACCCATATAAATATGTCAACAAGTTCTGTGGACGGTATCTTATTAATGCATCAAACCAAATTCTTTAAAACTTCATATATCTCAAATGGATAATAGCCACATGACTAATATAGATACTAAACCAGCATATAAAAAACATTTAGGGCTAAATTACAAGTGTGTTTTTTTTGCGTAAGATTAAACTCTGCTTGGATTTTCATTTTTGCACTTTTGGTGTTGAGCTCGTATTACAAGTTCCCCAAAAAATTATTTTGCACTAATGTTAACCGGAATAGTGCGAAAAATCAAATCAATTGAGAAAAAAAGTGGAAAAAAACCTAGGATTGTGCAAACTACATTGCCTTTCCGCATTCCCCATAGAAGTCAATGGTAAAAAAAATTGTTGAAAAAATAAACATCCATCATGCAAACAACATAGCATATTCGCATTACAGGGAGTGCAGAAAAATTAGTCAAATGAGTATTTTGACCACATCATCCTCTTTATGCATGTTGTCTTACTCCAAGCTGTATAGGCTCGAAAGCTTACTACCAATTAAGCATATTAGGTGATGTGCATCTCTGTAATGAGAAGGGGTGTGGTCTAATGACATCAACACCCTATATCAGGTGTGCATAATTATTAGGCAACTTCCTTTCCTTTGGCGAAATGGGTCAAAAGAAGGACTTGACAGGCTCAGAAAAGTCAAAAATAGTGAGATATCTTGCAGAGGGATGCAGCACTCTTAAAATTGCAAAGCTTCTGAAGCGTGATCATCGAACAATCAAGCGTTTCATTCAAAATAGTCAACAGGGTCGCAAGAAGCGTGTGGAAAAACCAAGGCACAAAATAACTGCGTGCAGCTGCCAAGATGCCACTTGCCACCAGTTTGGCCATATTTCAGAGCTGCAACATCACTGGAGTGCCCAAAAGCACAAGGTGTGCAATACTCAGAGACATGGCCAAGGTAAGTAAGGCTGAAAGACGACCACCACTGAACAAGACACACAAGCTGAAACGTCAAGACTGGGCCAAGAAATATCTCAAGACTGATTTTTCTAAGGTTTTATGGACTGATGAAATGAGAGTGAGTCTTGATGGGCCAGATGGATGGGCCCGTGGCTGGATTGGTAAAGGGCAGAGAGCTCCAGTCCGACTCAGACGCCAGCAAGGTGGAGGTGGAGTACTGGTTTGGGCTGGTATCATCAAAGATGAGCTTGTGGGGCCTTTTCGGGTTGAGGATGGAGTCAAGCTCAACTCCCAGTCTTACTGCCAGTTTCTGGAAGACACCTTCTTCAAGCAGTGGTACAGGAAGAAGTCTGCATCCTTCAAGAAAAACATGATTTTCATGCAGGACAATGCTCCATCACACGCGTCCAAGTACTCCACAGCGTGGCTGGCAAGAAAGGGTATAAAAGAAGAAAATCTAATGACATGGCCTCCTTGTTCACCTGATCTGAACCCCATTGAGAACCTGTGGTCCATCATCAAATGTGAGATTTACAAGGAGGGAAAACAGTACACCTCTCTGAACAGTGTCTGGGAGGCTGTGGTTGCTGCTGCACGCAATGTTGATGGTGAACCAGTGGCGGATCCAGGGGGGGGCAACGGGGCAATTGCCCCCCCCCGAGAATATACTGAGAGAGGGCTTCCCTCCCCATGGCAGAACATAGTGCGATCTGCGATCTTATTGCAGAATCTGCAGCATGCCCGCAGAAAGAATGGGAAGGTCCATTGTGCTGTGCAGAGAATTTTCCTCAACTCCAATTTATTCAGCCGATTTTTTTATTTTCTGATTGGCCATTTTCATGAGCATTGATTTCAAATACCTAGCGACAACTGACATGTACTACAAACAGTTTTTGTGCAGTGCAATCATTGGCTGCTGCTGAAATTGATTGATTGCACTATTTTTGTGAGTTTGAACCGCCAGAATGGGGGGAGGAGTTGCTTTCACACTTGCTCTGTCTGTGATCCGAGGTGAGAAAGTGTACTGCAAGCTTTTTATGACTGCCTGTACTGTTTAAAACTTGAGTCCCTTCCCTGAATTGCTGTCGCCTTATCGTGTGCAGGACAGGAGGAGGTGGTGAGCAGTGCACTAATTAGTATGTCAGTTATTTATTGTCGCTGTCTTTCCATTCCTTTAACATGTGATGCTGCATCGATGCAGGGAAGAGCAGAATTGATTAATGTCCTGCAAGTGGGAGAGGTGTGAGTTATAGCCACACTTCTGAAAGTTGTTTTTGCCCACTATCTCCCTTTGCCATGTGCTTTTATCTCCCCAGCATGTCAGTGAAGTGTAACGGGAGGAGGAGGGGGTCTGGTCTTTAACTCTGATTTCAGCAAGAGCATTGAGAGTTCTGTTTTGTTTAAAATTTATTTTCTGTGACGTCTGTGTCCCTCAGACAGGCAGCCATTATTTTGTCCAACAGTTAACCCTTCCTACATAAAACTTTTGATGCTGTAAGGCTCAGGAGTTTGATATAGTGCACCAACTGCAAAGCAAATATTTAGATGTGTTCTAATAATTTGTATAAAAAAAAGTTACTGTTGCCCTGTATTTTCAGAGGAGTTTTGGTTTTAGTCACAGCTTCACTGAAACTATTATCATTTAAAGGCAGAGACAAGCATTAAATCAGTCCCTTCTAGTCTTGTATTCATGAATGTTAACCCCTGCATGGAAATCAGGATTTGTCCCAGTAAAATATATATATAATATTCACTGAAGAGGAGTTTTCAATGCAGGGGTAAAAAGATATGTATGTATGTATTCATTTGTGTGTGTGTGTGTGTATATATGTGTGTGTGTATATGCGTGTGTGTGTGTATATGTGTGTGTGTATATGCGTGTGTGTGTGTATATGCGTGTGTGTGTGTATATGCGTGTGTGTGTGTATATATGTGTGTGTGTGTATATATGTGTGTGTGTGTATATATGTGTGTGTGTGTGTATATATGTGTGTGTATATATGTGTGTGTGTGTATATATGTGTGTGTGTGTGTATATATGTGTGTGTGTGTGTATATATGTGTGTGTATATATGTGTGTGTGTGTATATATGTGTGTGTGTGTGTATATATGTGTGTGTGTGTGTATGTGTATGATTGTATATGCGTGTGTGTATATGTATGTGTGTGTATATATATATATATATATATATATATATATGTATGTGTGTATATATATATATATATTGATTGTGTGTGTTTATAGATAATAGTATTGCAAAGAGTGCCAAGGAGTTAGTGTTACATTAGATGACTGTAACCATTGATACAGATTATATAGTGTATAGAGCTATATAAGACAGGGTGTTAATGTGTGTATATGTGTGTCTATCAGGAGATGACTGTAACATACAGATTATAGATTGTCCGCCGCCACAAAAAAATCTGGAAGTGCCCCTCCTGAAACCAGGCTCTGGATCCGCCACTGTGGTGAACAGATCAAAACACTGACAGAATCCATGGATGGCAGGCTTTTGAGTGTCCTTGCAAAGAAAGGTGGCTATATTGGTCACTGATTTGTTTTTGTTTTGTTTTTGAATGTCAGAAATGTATATTTGTGAATGTTGAGATGTTATATTGGTTTCACTGGTAAAAATAAATAATTGAAATGGGTATATATTTGTTTTTTGTTAAGTTGCCTAATAATTATGCACAGTAATAGTCACCTGCACACACAGATATCCCCCTAAAATAGCTATAACTAAAAACAAACTAAAAACTACTTCCAAAACTATTCAGCTTTGATATTAATGAGTTTTTTGGGTTCATTGAGAACATGGTTGTTGTTTGCCAAAGGAAAGGAAGTTGCCTAATAATTATGCACACCTGATATAGGGTGTTGATGTCATTAGACCACACCCCTTCTCATTACAGAGATGCACATCACCTAATATGCTTAATTGGTAGTAGGCTTTCGAGCCTATACAGCTTGGAGTAAGACAACATGCATAAAGAGGATGATGTGGTCAAAATACTCATTTGCCTAATAATTCTGCACTCCCTGTATATAGCTGTATATACCAAAGGAAATACACTCACAGGACTTTAGGATATCAATAAGTCAAAATGTAATTGACGTTTCAGAGACAGATATATCTCCTTCTTCAGAATAACAATACTGTGCCAAATAACACTCTTATATAGTGTATACAGTAAAACAAAATCAATTAATCTAAACCTGGTGTGAACAATCAAATCAAACAGGCAAGATTCATAGCTGGAACGCACACCATGCGTACCTCAGACCCGGAAGTGACCTCACTTCCAGTTTCGGAATAGCATAAAAATATATCATGACTTTATATACAAAATAGGTGAACATCAAGAAAAATAAACGTCACAGAAATATCAACACACGTAATGTGAATGAATTCTAGTGTGTACACCTTCAATTTTCAATAAATGTGGTGTGTGGTGATATTTGCCGTGAGCTAGGCTTGAGAATCATTGGTTGCCATGGTAACCGCAGATGCTGTTAAGTGCGAGTGCCTGTACAAATGACTATACCAAGAGAGCCTCATGTCCTAGATTTTCATGCATAGTAAAATAGTATGAGTTATACCATATGTACATGTTTTCAATGTTAGCAAATTTTAGATTTACAAGAATCCCATGAGACAAGAGTGCTGAACGAAGAGATGTGTGGTTTATCAAATATCCCTTCATGTGATAAAGAATCAGAACATCTTTGTTAATTAGTACCTCATTTCCAGCAAGTTAAGTGTGCCAAATGCTCAGATGCACCTTTATCAAATCATTTAAACATAGAACCTATCATCAAGTGTATGTAGTGCTAGATATAAATATTGTATATCAGAGTAGTTAAAATTTAACCAAATACCTTGAATAATATATACAATATTTGCAAATGTCTTGAACAGTTAAATTCAACAGAACAAATAACTTTGGAAATATTCATCATAGACTTCATTCCTTTGGAATCAGGTTAGTAATTACATGCTGTAATGTGTGCCATATCATACTTGAAAAAATGCATATACTTAAGGCCCAATAAAGATTACCGAATCTCATGAGTGACTGTAAATCATCTGTTGAACTGTAGAGAAATATGTCAAGGTGTGTACAGGATCAGAGAGACGATCCCAGCAAACACTTAAGGCACCAGTAATTTACCAGGAGAGCATGCAGACCAAAAGGTTTGCCGCAGACCTGATAGCCACTGTCTCCACTTGCACAGAAATACAGCACCCCTGGTCTGTATCAGGTGCTATCTCCTATATGATTGCCTTAAAATCAGGTGTGGAATTAAGTCCACGGGGATGGATGGTCCACAATATGTACATCCATTCCGCTTCCCTTCTCAGGGAAATTTTTTCTCTGTCTCTACCCCTATCCAATTTTAGAAAATGGTCGATGAGGATAGTTCTTTTAGAAGATACCGGATGGCCCCTCTCCAGTATCTTCTATAAGAACTATCCTCTTCATCAATTTAATTTCGACTTATTGATATCCTAAAGTCCTGTGAGTGCATTTCCTTTGGTCTCTTTTATCCACATATTTGCACCCAGGTAGCTAACCCAGGAGGATGGATTCACTTTTTGGAGTTTGTTAAAAACTAAAAATGTGTTCTACACTAGATAATGTGTAAACTAATTAGTTAATGTGTACATTAACTAAACATTGTTAGATACAGTAGATACATTTAGAATCTTATCTCAGACACACAAAGATCCCATATTGAGTATATACATTATTCTCATTTTACATTTTTCTTTGCATAGAGTGAACTGTGATTGGCTATATAATTGTTTCAGAACACCATTGTTAGTCCCTAATTTGTAAAACCCATCATCCATGAGGCACAACTGCTAAAACTGAATGACTGTCTGTCTTTGTTCTGTCTACATCCAGCACCTTAATCCTCACTGTACATCCTTCTACTTTTGGGTGCTCAGAATAAGACAAATGTTTTATGTTTTCTTAGCCTGTATCTCTAAGCCAGACTTAGCACTGGCATCTTATTTTAATTTTTTTTCAGACATATACTATGCTCTACCCATTAAAGTGAACATTGACTAGTTTAATAAACATTAAACTGGGAAATACAAAATCAAGTTATATCTTATCCCCTTAAGTGCTAATGCCATCAAGAAGGCCTCTGGAATTTATTTGTAAGGAGTTCATTTTTTAGCTTGTGTGCCAAATAATTTGTGTTAGTGCAAAAAGGATATGTCCAAAAAAGTCAAATGGAGACTAAATCCCAACTCCAAATGTGCATAAGTGATCCTAGGGATTACATCTCAGTGGAAATAAATGCTTCAGTCGAACTCCAAGGGTTAACCTCAAATAAAACAGATCAATGCTGCCAATGGTGAAGTCCTGTGAGACTACAGGGTTAATTCACATGTAAGTTGTATACTCACATACTGCAGAGCTTCACATCAAGCTCTAGATATAAAAACAATGGGAGACTCCAGCAGTAGCAGATAGAAGTGAACTCAGAGGAATGTTTAAACAATTTGGATCCTTGAAAAAGCCAAGCGACTATTTGGTCAAATGATCGTTGGATTTGAGCGTGTGATGTCACATTGTGGGCAGAGACCAACCTTCTGAACTGCAAACCGTAATTATAGACATTGTTTACAATGTACAGTCTGTGTAATATACGGATGTTCTAGCTGTTGTTCTCTGTAAACCCCTGTGAATTTAACACCTGTTTTAATAAATTGTTTTAACATTAATCTGACTTCACTTCTATCTGCTACTGCTGGAGTCTCCCATTGCCTTTATATCTAGTATGCAGTATGTGAGTATACAACTTACAGTATGTGAGTATACAACTTACATGTGAATTAACCCTGTAGTCTCACAGGACTTCACCATTGGCAGCAGTGATCTGTTTTATTTGAGGTTAACCCTTGGAGACTGCAGCATTTATTTCTACAGAGAAGTAATCCCTGGGATCACTTATGCACATTTGGAGTTTGGACTTAGGGGCCAAATTATCAAGCTCCGAATGGAGCTCGATGTCCCTGTTTCTGTGCGAATCTTTAGACCGCTGCTCCATAACTGGTCCGTCTGTTCTGAGGCTGCGGACATCAATCCGCCCAATCCTATATGATCGGGCTGATTGACACCCCTGCTAGCGGTCGATTGGCTGCGAATCTGCAGGGAATGGCATTGCACAAGCAGTTCACAAGAACTGCTTGTGCAATGATAAATACCAACAACGTATGCTATCAGAATTCATCGATGTCTGTCGGACATGATCCGCTGAGCGGATCATGTCGGACAGACCGATGATAAATCAGACTCCTAGTCTCCAATTTACTTTTTTGGACATATCCTTTTTGCACTAACACATTCGCCTAGATTTAGAGTTTTGTCTGTAAAGACCCACGGTGCTAACGCTGCTTTTTTTTCCAGCGCACCCTTAAGACATCGCTGGTATTTAGAGTTGTCTGAGTGGCTGCGTTAGGCTCAGAAAAGGGAGCGTTGAGCATAATTTACCTTCCCTTCAACTCTCAATACCAGCGTTGCCTACAGTAGCGGTAAGCTGGAAAAACGTGCTCGTGCACGATATCCCCATAGGATACAATGGGGCTGAGCTGGCTGAAAAAAAACAGCGTTCAGCTCCTAGCGCAGCCCCATTGTTTGCTATGGGGAAACACTCTCTAAGTCTACACCTAACACCCTAACATGAACCCCGAGTCTAAACACCCCAACCTCACACTTATTAACCCCTAATCTGCCGCCCCTGCTATCGCTGACACCTGCATTATACTATTAACCCCTAACCTGCCGCTCCGGACACCGCCGCCACCTACATTATAACTATGAACCCCTAATCTACTGCCCCTAACATCGCCGACACCTATATTATATTTATTACCCCCTAATCTGCCCCCCCCCAACGTCGCCGCCACCTACCTACACTTATTAACCCCTAATCTACCGCTGAATCAGCCAATCAGATTTTTCCTACCTTAATTCCGATTGGATGATAGAATCCTATCAGCCAATCGGAATTGAAGGGACACCATCTTGGATGACGTCACTTAGGTACCGTCATTGTGTTAGAAGACTCCGGATGAAGAGGATGGCTCCGCGTTGGCTCCTTGGAAGATGGCTCTGCTCCACTACGGATGGATGAAGATTGAAGACGCCGCCTGGATGAAGACTTCTACCGAATGAAGGACCTCCTCTGCGCACCTTGGATGAAGATTTCGACCCAGTTGGGTGAAGACGACTCAAGGTAGGGAGATCTTTAGGGGGTTAGCGTTAGGTTTTTTGTTAAGGGGGGTTTGGGTGGGTTAGAGTAGGGGTATGTGGGTGGTGGGTTTTAATGTTGGGGGGGGTTGTATTTTTTTTTACAGGTAAAAGAGCTGATTACTTTGGGGCAATGCCCCGCAAAAAGCCCTTTTAAGAGCTGATTACTTTTGTAATTTAGAATAGGGTAGGGCATTTTTTATATTTTGGGGGGCTTTTTATTTTATTAGGGGGCTTAGATTAGGTGTAATTAGTTTAAACTTCTTGTAATATTTTTTTATTTTTTGTAATTTAGTGTTTGTTTTTTTGTATTATAGATTAGTTAATTTTATTAACTAATTATTTAATTGTATTTTAGTTTAGCCAATTGTAGGTAATTTATGTAATTAATTTAATGATAGTGTAGTGTTAGGTGTATTTGTAACTTAGGTTAGGATTTATTTTACAGGTAATTTTGTACTTATTTTAACTAGGAAGCTATTAAATAGTTATTAACTATTTAATAGCTATTGTACTTAGTTAAAATAAATACAAAGTTGCCTATAAAATAAATATAAATCCTAAAATAGCTACAATGTAACTATTAGTTATATTGTAGCTATATTAGGGTTTATTTTATAGGTAAGTATTTAGTTTTAAATAGGAATAATTTATTTAATAATAGTAAATTTATTTCGTTTAATTAAAATTATATTTAAGTTAGGGGGTGTTAGGGTTAGGGTTAGAGTTAGGTTTAGTGGTTAAAAACTTTATTATAGTAGCGGTGACGTTGCGGGAGGGAGATTAGGGGTTAATAATTGTAGGTAGGTGGCGGCGATGTTAGGGAGGGCAGATTAGGGGTTAATACAATTTATTATAGTGTTTGCGAGGCGGGAGTGCAGCGGTTTAGGGGTTAATACATTTATTATAGTGGCGGCAAGGTCCGGTCGGCAGATTAGGGGTTAATAAGTGTAGTTAGGTAGCGGCGACATTGGGGGGGGCAGATTAGGGGATAATAAATATAATATAGGTGTCGGCGATGTTAGGGGCAGCAGATTAGGGGTTCATAGCTATAATGTAGGTGGCGGCGGTGTCCGGTTGGCAGATTAGGGGTTAAAAAATTTTATTAGAGGGTTTGCGATGTGGGGGGGCCTCGGTTTAGGGATACATAGGTAGTTTATGGGTGTTAGTGTACTTTGTAGCACAGTAGTTAAGAGCTTTATGTTCCGGCGTTAGTCCATAAAGCTCTTAACTACTGACTTTTTTTGGCGGTAGGAGTCTTGTCGGTAGAGGCTCTACCGCTCACTTCTTCCAAGACTCCAAATACCAGCGTTAGGCAAATCCCATTTAAAAGATAGGATACGCAATTGACGTAAGGGGATCTGCGGTAGCCTGGAGTCGCAGAAAGAAAGTGAGTGGTAGACCCTTTCCTGTCTGACTCTACCAGCGGGCGTTAAAAAGCAGCATTAGGACCCCTTAACGCTGCTTTTGACGGCTAACGCCAAACTCTAAATCTAGGCCATTGTTTTTTGTTTGATTTATTATTGTTTGTGGTTTAACAGGTTAATCATTTTCTTTTTGCCAAATAATTTGTTGGGTTGTTTTTTTCAGAAGACATGTTCCTGTGTGTTTATCCTAATAAACCAAAGCTCCTCATAAAAAGCTATAAGATCCACAGGAGAGAACTTTATTGCCTAAGGTCAATTTTACAGCCTCGACATAACACAGAGAGTGATTTTTATCATGCAGAGACATCAGCAGAGACATGATAAAAATCAGTGCCCTCTACAGAGAAAGAGCTGAGGTCAAACAGGTGACACTAGTATATCTGAAAACATGATTTTATCACATATATAACACTGGATGATAGAAATATGACAACCATGTCATATTTGGTATAAAAATGTTCCCTGTGGCCTAAACAGGTGACTTAAAGGGACATTAAACACTAAGGGCTGGATTACAAGTGGAGCGCTATTTTAACGTGCACCAGTAATGAGGCAAATTTGTGGGGTATTAGAAAAAAAAAACGGCACTGAAAGTGCCTTTACATTGAAGTCTATGGGAACTGTGTGTTTATGCTTATATACATAGATATGTAAGTGTTAATATGTGTATATACACAAATAAACACATAAATCAATATGTATATACATATATATTTTTAATTTGTTGCCCAATGCTGAGCCAATAACCCCTGTGCTAGGTTCTTTGCCGTGTCTCATGGCATCAGAACAAGGTCCCATTGGAGCCTATGGAAGTGCGCTCTCATGAAGGCCGAGAGGTCATGTTAGCATTGCGCCTAACTTGTAATACCAGCGCACATTTGCTGAGTTGAGCGCAAATATTGCGCTTGCGAAAGGGCAATTGTGTGCTCCACTCATCATCTAGGGCTAAATAAATGCTAGACAGAATAATGCATTCTAAGAAAAGATTAATCTGAGAACAACATGTAGATGTATTTTTTAAAGTTTCATTAGCTGTTAAATATTGCCAAAATAAGTCTAAAGTTGTAGTGTCTATAAAACAATGGGAGCTGCCATGTTGTAACTAAGATTACATTCTCTGTTGTGGCCAATTAGGGATAGATATAAATAGTGTGCAACCAATGGCTGTGTATAATATAACAGTGTTCTGCACTTCCATTTCTAACAGGAACTGAAAAGCTCACAATTTCAGAATGGAATTACAGGAAAAGAAGACAAAATAAATAATGAAAGTATATAGCAGAGTTTATTTATATACTGTATATATATATATATATATATATATATATATATATATATATATATATATATATATGATTTATCATTGTATATTACATCTCAAAGTGTTTATGGTCCCTTTAAGTGTATCTGGAACATGTTATGTTACTGGAATAAATTTAGGATTTGCTCCCCTTTTAAAATGTAAATGTTGGGGGCGGACTATCTCACCCCCCCCCCTTTCTAATCCAGAGAGGCTGGTTTAGGAACCTGAAATAATTTTGTCATTTTTCATGGGAAACATAAAAACAGAAGACTATAATACTTAAAAAGTTAAAGCAAAAAGGTTTATATTACCTATCCTTTTTATTTTAAACATTTGCTGTGTGTAAATTGTTTTAAAACTGTTGTTTTTTTACAGAATGATCATGTAAGTGATTTGATGCTAATTGTGGGGCAATAAAATGTGTGTTCAGAATATTTAGGAAATAATTACTTGCACTCTGTTTTTATCATTATATCTATAGAAAATGGCACTAAAATGTATTTTCCCCCCATTTGGAGGCATTTCCCCATGTTCAGGTATTTCTGCAAACTAAAGGGATTTTTTTGCATAAATGCAACAAGTGGCAAACAACTAAATAAATCACAGGGGTGTGAAATGGATCAGTGGCTAAGGGGTTAAACTACTCTAAAAGTGTCATATAAATACATATAATTAGAACATAATACTTTTTAAAATGACATAAAACAAATTTAAAGAACCCAGTAGCAATGAAAAAAGTCATAAATAAAAACCATATCAAATATCCAAACTTATACTAAACATATTAATATTTTAAAAACCTAAACATTCCTAATAAATGTAGAATACATACACAAATAAGAAAATATATACTTATAAATACATGATACAACATGCATTTCATAAAGAGCTCTCACTTGGGAGAGCTTCATTTGTCAACTTCAAAGATCAGGCCTCCGTGTTTTTATTGAGCTATTTTAGCTCCTTTGTTGGTGTTCATTTCACAGGTGCACAAGACTGGGATTTCTGTGCGTGTGAGTGCGTTATTATTCTTTTCTCAGCAATTGTTTTTGAGCAGAGAGAATACAAAGACCTTTTACAGGACCTGTGTACTACTTTTTGACTTGTTAACATTCCAAGATTGTATATTTTATATCACATTTATTTTATTAAATGTATCGCAAGCTAAAAGGAAATTGAAAAGCCATTTAGGGGTCAATTTATCAAGCTCCGTACGGAACTTGATGCCCCGTGTTTCCACGCAAGCCTGAAGTAAACAGAAGTTATGAAGCAGCGGTCTAAAGACCGGCATTTATCGATGTACAGTAGACATGATACGTTACATCGTATCATGTCCGCTCACACTAGAAAAAAATTGACCCCTTAGTCTGTATGGTAATCATTTATCTATAGGTTTATATGCTAGAGTTTTTTATTGTGAGAATACTGAGGTGCTACTAAATAGTTACTAAAAATAGAAAAAAGGTTGCCTAAATGTTCATTTTTATTATTTATTTCCAGCAACATTGACCTCATACAACTTATGGGGGAGATGTCTTCATCTCTGCATCGAAGCAATAGCTTGTGATTTTAAATACTGACTTAACCCAATCCACCACTTATAATATATGTTTATTCATTTGCCAACATTGAATGGGAAGCAGTAAACCGAGTAACATAGAGTCTTGCTATACTAAGCATTAAAGGGACACTAAATGTCTTCAATACTTAAGGGAATAGTTTGTGTCCCAGTCCTGGATCCCTATGATCTCCATTTAACCGACAGTGCTACATTTATCCCTCTAAGCACCCAGCTACCAATCGCCTCTTGCTGTTTTTTTCGGGTGTCTCGCTAAGAGGTGCATACTGCATTTTTGTATGGAAAGGAGAGTGCTGGCTTATATCTGTTTTTGGTGCCATGTTTCCGTTAGCCTGGACATCTTCCTCAATTATCCACTCCTATAAGGCTTTGTCCCCTTTGTCATGATTGTGGAGTAAGGGGCCTGGACACATTTTTAATACACCCAGTATACACCGTAGAGCATACAGTTTGCCACACAGTGAAGTTACACATGCAGTAGCAGCTATTTGGCTGTGATAGAGCTACGCCGATAACACGTTAGTTATGCCTCACCATCACAAGGAAGCACAGGGTCTGCTGCAAGGCTACGCAGATGGAGGGGTGTAGCAGCAACATCACAAACTGTTTGTATGGATCATAGTGGTGGGTACGGTATCTGACTGCTAGAGCTCAGTGTTCAGTGAGCTTACAAATAAACAATTGCGTTTTTTACTATTGATGCTGGTGGCAAGAAATTGATCTGAGGTAGGAGATCATTTCCTTTTACACTTACATATAAAATCCCGGCAGCAAAAAAATCTTTTAATTTCAATAAAAAATAAAAATGTGCATAAAAATAACCCTGACAAGAAGGGCTCTGACCCCTCCAAGCGCAGCTGCAGCAGACTGATTAATGCTTCAGCTACTACATGAGCCACAACACCATCAGTGGCAGCCCCACTACAGAATCAGCCACAACAGCAATAATGGTGCAACCCTTTGCCACCAGCACCAGCAGCAGTGCTAGAGACAAAAGATGGACGGCGTGTTGTTTCAGTGGCTGGGACCTTCAGTGTTGGCGGTGGCACCCCACCACTCAGAAAGCATGCTAGATCTTCCTTTCTTGAATCTCAGCCACAGCCATCAGTTGAGACAAAAACTAGTAGTGTAACAACTGGCATAGTGTTTGGAATGTTTGGTTCATGAATGTATACGTAATGCTCGTGGTGATCAATAAAGGTAAAAAAGTTGTCGAAGGATCACTCTGGGCCAAGTAGATTAAAATTGAGGTTTTCTGGTGAGATAGAGTGGGAGGGGGTGCCGGGGGGGAGGGGTGAGGAGGGAGGTCTCCACCCGGAGGGAGGTCTCCACCCGGGTCGTACTTGTCTATTGACGATGTAGAGGATGGGGGTAAACAACAAACAGAGCATTTCACATTGGTAAATCCATCAACAACAACATTAGTCACAGTTCTGAAGAAGTAGGGTGTCCTTTTAGTATAATGTACTATAAATGTAAATAAGAGCATAAATATTATGACAAAACATGATATGACCAGATCATTATTTACTCATCATATGGAATATATCTGCAGGATAACCTAGGGTGGAATTAGGGTCACATTAACCTATGTAGTAGTGCATTTGGTATAAATGGGTAAGTAACGGGATAATGTGTTTGATTGCGAGGTGTGTAAGCACGATGTCAGAGTCATATCATCATAGGATGATGTAGAGAGAGTGTGGGTTATAAACTTTTCCTGTGGAAAAAAGGTAAAAGAGAACGACAACATAATCATAATTATTGTAACATTTTAAACTAGCAACTGTATTGTGCAGAGTACGTTACCCAATGTCCATGGGTCAGTCGGTATCTTTCCAGGTTTATGGAACGACTAGGTATTTCTGCTTATGTAAATAGGTTGCAGAGTATAGTGGGAAGAGAGAGAAGACGGAAAAAAGACAATGTAACATCCAATGAATGCAGTTCACAGAGAAATTCCTTCATCTCTGAGAGTTAGGTATCTTTAGTGGACGATGGAATGTCTTTCTTTTTGGCTTGGTAGCTGAATGTTTGTGGTAAAGAATGCCATGCTGGCGCTGCAGCATTGAGTTTCTCTGATTTTTCAGCAATAGGATTAGGCTGGTTTGGAGGTGGAAGTAATTTCAAAGACTGCAACAGCTTAGTTCCCTGATCTGGTGTGGTGATGGAGTAGGAGGAGTCCTCAATTTGAAAAAAGAGTTTGACCAAAAATCCCCACCTGCATTTAACATTATTGTTGCAGAGGCATTGGGTAACTTGCTGAAGTGAGCACCTCCTGGACAGGGTATGAGAGGATAGGTCTGGGAAAATCTGTATGGTCTGGAATGGGTCTTTTAAGTTACTGTTCTAGAATGCTGCTCTAAGAATCCTTACTTTAAATGTATAATAGTGAAGTTGGATGATTATGTCTCTGGGTGAACCTGAAGCTCGATGAGCTCTATCCATAAGGGCCTCTTGGTCTTGTATGGGTCCTAGAAGCTCTCTGAATAAATCAAGTAAGTATTTAGTGAGATCAGGGGGTGCCAACATCTTCTGGAATGCCTCTTATTCTTATATTGTTACGGCGTGACCTGTCTTCTTGGTCAGCTATTTTGGATTCTAAATCTGAAATCATCTCAGCGAGAGATTGGGTATAGGCAAGTAGGTTGGAGTGGTCTAGTTGGAGATCCTCCTGTTTCTTTTCTAATGTTTCTGTTCTCTTGCCTAGAGAGGAGACATCTCTCTTGAGTTCAGAGACTGACATCTTAAGTTCTTGTTTAAGAGAAGAATGGTGGGAGTCCATCTTGTCCGACAGCTCCTTAATGGACTCTAGTATAGAAGCATAGGTATTGGGGGATCTCTTGCTAGAGTGAGTTGTGACCCTATGAGGTCCTTTGGAGGATACTATTGAGTCCCTCAAGTCCTCATCTGACATGTCTTGCTCGTAGAAAATTTTATTGGAGAAATTATCTGAGAGAATCCGTTTTGGGGCATCACCATGTATCGGCTTCTTCTTCTGTGAGTGAGCCATAGTATGAAAGGTGGGTATAAAAGGACTTCCAAGCTTTCTTCCTGTGGTTAAGTGGGCAGGCCTCTGTGGTGAATAGCAGGTGGAGAAATCAGATCCGGCACCCCCCTAAATGATGGGCTTAGCACCTCATAGTGTCGGGGGTGGGTAGGACTAAAAAAGGGTTGTTACAGAGAGCTTATTTACTTTGAGGTAAACCTGTTGAAGGATCACATAAGCTGTAAGTAGGCTGTTTCTCTCCAGGGGAGGTAACTCTATTCCGAGCGAGTAGGGGAGAAGGAGCGTGGGGTATGACCCATAGGCAATAAGGGCCGACGGGAAAGGGGGAAAAGATAACAGGTAGCTACTATGTGTGACTACCCTGTTTCAGTTGGTAGTAGAGTAGGTGGTTAGAGAGAGAAAGTCCTTAGACCAGCCTCTTGGAACTGCAGGCTTGTGAGAGAGATCAGGCCTGTCAATAGAAAGAGTTCACAGGTCTGGGTGTATTACAAGTGATGGCTGAATATAATGAGCAAGGTGGGCACTGAGGGGCTTTTTAGCTGCCTGGGTTTTAGGTGCAGGGTAGTGCTACAAAGAGTATATTACTGATAGTCTTAAACAGCTCTAAGAGTAAAGCAGCTAGGTCTCAATTTCTTTTAATGTTTTTATCCCTTTGTTCCTTTCTGATTTTTTCTCCCCTTTCTCTCTTTCCTTTTTTCCGTCTAGTCCGGTGAAGCAGCGGTCGGCTAGGAGCAGCAGAGAGTTGAAGGGCTGTAATTATGTCCCCTTTCAGTGTGAGGGGAGCGCAGTGGTAAGTAAGTTATTCTGCGGTCTGTCCACTAATAGTGTGTTCTCACTGTGCTCACAAGTAGTGCCGCTAGCCACCACGGCGCCTCTCCCACCTCTGCTCAACTGGCTGTCCTCAGCTCCGAATGAAAGGATTCTTGTAGATAGCAAGTAGTGGGTCGTAGATGGCGGACAAGAAGGGCGATCAGGTAGAAAAAGTTAAGCCTGAAGAATGGCGCTAAAAAGGGTCCGGGAAGATATCGGAAGTTGCTTTCTGTCACTGCTAAGGGAAATATCAGGCGATAGTAAATGGGTCTTCTTATCTTCTCTATGCCAAGTTTTCTTCCTCTCTCCCTGCTAAGGTAGTGACAGTAGGATTAGGGATGTAGTGTCAAATAATAGTGGGGGTAAAAACCGCTAAGAATATGTTAAAAAGCACTTGGTCTGCAGAGCTTTCTAAAAGTGCAACCACCTTGTATTGTGGCAAGCTCCGCCCCCCACTAATACTTTTTTTAATGAAACATGATAATAGTAGACATTTTTTATTAAAATCTGAAGATGAGGTATGTAGTCTTTTACTAGCATTCATTTTTTTTTCTGTGTCTAATTTACTTTAGGGCACCCTGGGTGGTGGTTGTGGTTTCCTTTCTGTTTCACTTTGAATTAGATCTTCAGGAAGATCCTATTTTGAGATTTAATTTGTGTACATATTTTTTACTACTATGTTTTATTAACCTGGCTCCCTGATGATTGATGCATCCTCTGTAACCACAACCCCCTTAACGTTCTATGACAGCTTCTTTAGATATGGAGTTTCTACTTTGTCTCAGTGAAGACAATACCAAGAGAACAAGTTTGAAACCCTCAACAGAGAGATATTAGATATATCATTTCAAAATGCATATTTGTAGCACTGCTAAATCTCACATTGGATGCAAAAAATATTTATTATAATATTTGAAACCACCCTTTGTTAGGCATATATTTTCATCATATTTCAACTAAGTACAGAGGAGCTTGTGGGCGTATTTAAATTCTTCATTTTGGCCTGTATTAGTTTCCCACTTGTCCTTAACTATATACTAGCTGTGACTTTTACAATTATTTCAGCTTTTTTATGTTTTTGTTTGTTTGTTTTTTTGGTGTCTCTTTTTCTGCACCTCTATATAGCCTTCTCTCCGGTCCATTGATCCACTCCTTCTCCTTTCAAGCCTCTTTTGTCTCTCATATTTCTTACTCTCAGTTTCTCTTTCCATCACTTTTCTATTCTTTCCCCTATCACTCTCTCCCTCACCCTGTTACTCACCATCTACGGGAACTTATATGATTGTAAATCTGCAGCCATCTTCCAACTCTGCTTTTATAACTGAATAGCCTCACTCCGCATTTCAGGTTGGGCATTTCATTTGTCCAATAGCAGCTTTTGTAGTTATGGGGTGACACTCTCCAGCTGGTTACAATATCATCTACACAACAAAAGGGTGAGCGCTAATAAATAACTAATAATAACCTCAATGATATATGAGCATATAAATACAATTAGAATTGCCAGCAATTTGGCATATTAAAGGAAAGTTCAATTTCAGATTAAGAAGTGTATCTTTCTTCCCAACGATGGCAGCCTCCTCCTCACCAACAATGGTCCAGAGATGCTATATAAAAGACAAAACAAAGGGGCGCCTCATGTGTAGTATTATCAAATAAGCACAAAGCCACAGAAAAAAAGCCAAATGGGTACTCACAAGGCT